>NC_068366.1:45857936-45875436 GCF_020536995.1 Dreissena polymorpha | reverse complement strand
TAAAAAACTTTCAAATCATTTGTTTACATACAAAACATGACTAAATATACATTTTAGTTATTTTTTTATTACATATTTCACGCAAAAGAAGTGTTATTTTGCTGGTTTAGAGGTGGAAGAGTCTAAATGTTCTCATTCATTTATCAATTATTCATTGACGTTCAGAATATTCGCAATGCCGTCCATGTTTAAGAATATCAAGTGTTATTTTGCCACAAAAAACTGAAAACTGTTACTTACGATACATAAAAGTTATTAACATGAACGTCGTAAACATTTTGCGGTAAACAAATACAAACATTACTTCTTTATTGGTCATAAGACTTGGTAAATAATCAAGATATTTAGACCCAACAAAATTTAACTATCAAGTCATTATAATCGTTAAATATATTACAAAGCATTTTCACCGTTTATTGCTGGTGAGAGCTTTAACAATTACGACAGACCAACCACAGCAATTTATTATGACTTCTTTATAACAAAATAATGTCCAATAAATATCAGTTTCACATATTCATATCGGCATTCGTCTTGTCGAACGTGGGAAGCTGGGACAGGCGTTATAATATACGAACACATTTTTGTAACACCTCCGGACTTGGCTTTCCTTCTGCGTTCGTACGGCGACCCAGAACGCATTAGGATCGCAAATGTTAGGTCGTCATTATAACGCACGGAGACGGTATCCTTAATTCAAGAACGCATGACCTAATGTTTTTAGTTTCCTAGACCCAATAACGTAAAGAAAAATAATTTGAATACAATGAAATGACATTGTCACACATGAACGTGTAAATTAATTATTTAGATTTCTGGAAGAAAATCAGCGTTTGAATAGATGCAGAGCAGACGCAATACGGTCACAGTGCTTTCGCAGTACAAACGCCCAAGACGCATTAGAGTCGTAGATTAAAAGCCACGAACGTAGTGCAATTTGGCTTACGATCGCAACGTGAACGCCGAGGCATAGCAGTTTTGTATGGCACTTAAGTGTCAACATAACTTTGGTATTCAACATCAAAGAGCATAACTCACTACGTTGCTTTAAACCAAAATCTAGGACTAACTACTCAGCAGAAGCAGCAAAACTATCACATAACATAAACACCGCTCTTATTATTATGATCATAATAATTATGTTAATCATAATTCACTAATTAAATCAATCGTCAACATCCCCGGCTGAAGTTCAAACTCATTTAGATAATTTATACTTATATTGCAATTCTTGGGGGTTAAATGTTTACACTGCAAAAACGAAAATAATGGTATTTCGGAAGAGAGGGGGATTAAATGAAAACGAAAAATGGGTATATAATGGTAATGCTATTGAAGTTGTTGATAACTTTAACTATCTAGGCACCGTGTTGAATTATACTGGAAGTTTTAAACTAAAACATGAACATTTGATTGGTAAAGCCCTTAAGGCCATGAATACATTATTGTCTAAATGCAACGAAATTTGACATAAAACCGAAAATATTTTGCCAGTTGTTTGACTCTTTTGTGGGTTCGATATTAAATTATGCTTCAGAAGTATGGGGTTTCACGAAGTCCGATGATTTAGAACGTATACATTTAAAATTTTGCAAACGCTTACTTCAGGTAAAAATAAATACATGTAATGTTGCTGTTTATGGAGAATTGGGTAGATATCCATTGTATGTAAACAGGTTTGTTAAAATTATTAAATATTGGTTTAAAGTTCTGAACAATGATAATATCATAATGAACACTGTGTACAAACAAGCCTTGAGCGACTGTAATAAAGGTTTTACAAACTGGGTCTCAAATGTCAAGAACATGTTAAATAATTTTGGATTTGGTTATGTTTTTGAAAATCCAAACGTTGTACATGTTAATAGTTTTATTAGCGAGTTCAAATGTAGACTTGTTGACAATTTTAAACAAGAATGGTACGGTAAAATTAATAATAGTACTGTATTAGATAATTATAAAGTTTTTAAAAACTGTCTGGAATATGAAACATATTTAGATTTACTACCTAGACGACTGCGACTATTTTTTGTAAGATTAAGAGTCTCTGCACATCCTTTTAGAATCCAAACTGGGAGATACGCCCAAAATAACATACCACGAAATGAACGTTATTGTTTATGTTGTAATGACTTGGATTTAGAAGATGAATACCATTTTATATGTATATGCCGATGTTACACTGATCTTAGGAAAAAATATATAAGCCGCAAATTTTATATAAACCCATCCGTATATAAATTCCACCAGTTATTAGTTTCATGTGACAAATCAGTTATTTCAAATGTATGTATATATTTGAAGGAAGCTCTTGCTTTAAGAAATACAATTCTAAATAATGTTGTTTAAACAAATTCATTACCGCTTTGATGGGATTTACGTATTCTTGCAATTGATTGTGTTTCTTTATTTTTGTATTCGCAAATGACCATTTATGTTATGTTAAGTTTAAAAAAATCCATTACCGCTTTGATGGAATATACGTATCCTTGCGTATGCGAATGTACGTATTTTTGCAATTGATAGTGTTTATTTACATTTGTATTAGTAAATGACTTATTATGTTATGTTATGTTTAAAAAATAAATTTCATTACCGCTTCGATGGAATTTACGTATTCTTGTAATTTATTGTGTTTAATTATATTTGTATTCTTAAATGACCATTTATGTTATGTTATGTAATGTAATATTGTTAACCTATTTACGTGACAGAAATCAATGTATATATTTGTGTTTGAAGACGATGTACTTATGTATAAGTCTGAATAAACTGTCTGTCTGTCTGTCTGTCTGTCTATTTCTTGATCATGTGGACTATTAACACAATCTCCTTCCATCTTCTGCTCCTTCCCCTTATCATCGTTATCATCATCAATTGTTTGTATTGCACGATATATTTATACAGAAAAATGGTAACTGTCTTATAATACGATTTTCATTGGACGAGAATGTTATTGGCATTGGGAACGATTGTTGAAGAGTAAGTTACGTAATGCAAATTCGTTGTGCAATAAATAAATCAATTCTGATTATAACGGTCATGTTTTTTTTGGTGCTGCTGCTGATGATGGTAGCAGTGGTTTCGGTAATAATACTTGTAACAATTTTGACCTAATACAAATGAAAGGACAAAACATCGACGTCCTTTCCGCGACTAGCAGCGTTTTCAAAAACTCACTGACTGGTGGAAATGAGGAAATGAGGAGTCCAGTCCGATGGGACATGCGTGTTATGTAACTGTCGCAAAGTTGCCATCACTTGATACCAGATTACATCAATGAGAGTTGGTGTGCAAAATTCCTGTGTAAAGAAATATTTACAGTATTAACCTTAATTGTTATATTAATTGCATTTCTATATTATCCAATTCTTCTGTCATGTCGGTGACGTTTTTGGAATAATTTATCAGATGCTTACTTCCGTTCGGTTATTGTTTCGGAGACGTTTTATTCAGATGTTTGTTTTGATTTTTTTCCGATTTTAATTATCTTCATACTCGTTAGTAAAACAGTAAGAAAAACAACATATCACTTAACAGTAACATGTCAAAAATTTACATATAACGTATATGCTGCTTATCAGAATGGTCGAATTGAAGTGTAAAATACCCTGTGCTGAAAGATAAAAAGTAATTATTAGCGATTCTGAGTTTCATTGAAATTATTTCATCAAAGATTTAAGTATATGTCAAACACTTCCAGATTAAAAGATCAAACAATGATAGCTGATTTTCGAATATAATGTCTTTTGAACTTATGCTTCATCATTTTTCTTAAAACTCATTAAATCCTTATAAGATATTTTACAATTTGATTATATTGTAGACGAACACGGACACTAGGAACTCTTTACATATTTTCTTTTTTTTCATTAACGACATAATCGATTTTATGTGTATGTACAATATTCATAGGACATGCATGTGTGCAATGATACGCTCCAACTCGCAACATATGCAGTATTAACCTAAAAGGCTAAATAGATACAACATTACAGGGATCACAATAATTAACCAGTATTTAATGTGAATGAGTAATCAAAGATTTCAACAACCACTCACACACTAACTGGCGAACACTAAGCAATCTTTTTACTGAAATGATTATATGTTTCATCCCACAACTCTCCGTGTCTGTGTTCGATTTGAAACGTGGAAACGAAAACGCGACGTTAATTAAAAAAAAATTACGTGTTGTATTGATAAATGAATGAATAGATTGTTAATCTACCGGCACGCAAACCATACGTGTTGATAATGAGCATCAAACGACCAAATACGTTATGTTGCCTTGTGTTAATTAAAAACGAAAGAGAACACAAATATACAAGCTTTCTGACTCTTGTCCGGATACGATGGATTTTCAAATTAATGAACTATAATTGAATGATCAAAGACTCGTATAATTGTGCTTAGTTAACCGTGCTGTTTTTGTTAAAATGAACCATTTGTTGATTTCGGTCACGCACAAACTAAACGCACTGGTATTGTCCAAATTACGTTGACAACACTTTAGTGCGTGCTTGACGACACATAACCGGATGCGTGATTGATATATTCATCGTATCACGAGATCGTTAGTATAATCGCTAAACGCCTGCTCAGTTTTCGATCAGTAACGAACAGGGAAAAGTTTCGGTGTCCAGAAATTAACAAAATGCCGTCAAGAAAATAGAAAGTTCCGTTGTAGTATAAAAACAGTTTCGCGTTAGTTTTACTTCAGTAACCCAAAAGGATTATAACAAAGAAACATCAAATTTATCAGAGCGAACAACTCGTAAGACCTTACTTAATGTAAGTTAACAAGCTACATGCATGATTATCTGCTGCGTAAAAACACCCTTTACTAGCACATTATATTATGCTGACGTTAATGAGATATGGACGGCCTCGACTGTCTTCTGTTGACTATTGATAAATCGGCTTTATCACTGAAATGATGTGAGTTTAAATCATATGATTCGAGGTAGTGCATATTGAGCTCGAGCTTGATACAAAACATTATCAAAGCCTAGTTAAAAAGTACATTATTTTTAGTTTTATAAAGGTAAAAAATATTTGTGTACTTAAACGTTGAAAAGTAAAAAACAAGAAATACACGTTTCACGAATTACCCTGTATTAAACAATTGGTTTAAATCTTACCAGGAGCAGTGCATGTTTGCTTATTAGCTTCACAAATGAACTATATAATTCTGACGTCTGTATACACGCTCCGAGGGACGTAGGTAAAACACATGCTACCTTAGAACTATTAATAGAAAATAATTATTGTACACTCACATCCATGTTTTTCTTGTTCAGAAGAACGATTTGTTGGTGGCGATCACGTATTTTTTTTAATAGCACAGGTTATCAATACACTAATTGGAGATAAATTCAATTTATAACATGTGAATAATATGAGTTATCTTTTTTAAGTTCATGTATTGTAACTAGTAACACACTAGTAACTAGTAATACACTATACACATACATTACAAAGCTGATATTTGTGAGATTATTCAAATCGAATTTATTATATCAATCTTCAATTTTTCACTAGTTCAGCACCAACATTTTGTTGTTTCCTATATGAGCATGACAATAAATTTAGGTTATTAATTATGACATGAGAAAAAAGGTCTCCGTGGTGTATTTATATACCTGTCAGAATGTTGTTCAAATACTCGTACAATAAGATAATAATAAGATTCATTTACAAGCAATTACTCTAAATTGTAATTTTCTAGATTTAAAAAACAACAACATCGGATTAAACACTGAAACATTAAATATTAATTCCAAATATATTTATGCTATGCTTATGAGGCTTGATATCTTTTACATATATCTGAATATTTGCATATTAAATAAACACGTTTTTGTACATATACGTTTCTGTTATAATCGCTAAAGTCTTAAACACCGGAAATTAAAAAGTACATTTTTATTAGAAATTCGTTCTTAATTTATTTAAACATCGATATCACTGGTATTTTCATTACCCCATGGCGTATTTTAAGCGTTTTCTAAATATATTACGCTTAATTAAAAGACAATTCAATTGTATTGCTGCATTTCTAATCATATAGCTTTTAACATTAACTTTTTTAAAACGTGTGTATGATGGATGCTATGTAATATTATATTCAGATATGGAAATAGATGTTTTTATTAATAAAAAGTAAGTACCACTAGTTGAAAACACAAATAACATCGCGATAAATCATTGTGTTTATTGTTCTGTTTATATGTAGGCATAAACTGGGATATATAGCTAATGTGAAATATAATAAGCAATAAAAAATAAATAAAATATATTTTTATTTCAATTTTAAGCGATATGCAAAGTCACACGCTCTTTACGATCAAACATACACATTAACCTAGAGTCGTTAAAATAGAGGAGGCCGGAACATCCGACACAGTAACCTAAAACGATATAAATCTATATATTTATTACAGTCGTTAAAACCATAACAATTCGTCCAGATGATTTATGATGTTTTTGATCTCGACCAAGTTATCACCCAAATCGCAATAGCAATTACTTATAAATTTAATTACGAAATAAAACATTAATGTATATCGGTTTCACAGAGTCACTGTAACATCTGAGTTGTACAACGTTATAAGCCAACTGGTCCTGTCGCTCTCGCTGATAGATGTAAACATATGAGTCAGTCTACATGTCAAAAGTTTGAACACCGACACACCATTTTGTATACATAATAATAATACAGGCCAGAACCATGATCAGAGTCCGCTCGGTTAGGCTATCTTTATCAATTACTTGATTGTTAATTTTATATTTAAATGTTTGCTTAACACATGAATGGGCTGTTGAATGGGACGAGCAGTTCTCTGCAAAGAAATGGTGTTTACGCTCATGCCTTTTGCACACGTATGTTTATTTTCAGGGATAAGTATTTGCTACTATAATGGATGATAAACGTTAAAACCATTTCGTTACGTCTTTAAGGACACGAATTAAGATACAATTTCCGGAGGAATAGTGTCATTGGTTAATATTTGTTCCTATGTAAGTTCAGATAATTGGGGTTTCAATGAACAATATGCAAGCTAATGAAATACGGATAGCTATTACGTGTTTAAATAAGAGTAAGAGTATTGCAAATATCGGATAAAAAGTTTTTTACTCAGAGAGCAGACACAGTAAAAATACTACGGTAATTTTTAATTATCTTCTCAGTTAGGCCAAACAAAATAAATTCTGTGTTTAGGACATCGGTCTCAAAAATGCTAGGTTGGGTAGGGATTGAGATTTGTTTTTACCCTATGAATCTAGATATTGTAACGGTGTTCCTACTGCCTTCTTCTTTGCATCCATAGCAACCTATGATACTAATATAACTGTATTTCAAAATAATTTCAAGTACAAACATTTATTTCATTAAACATTTGTTTCATTTTCAGGTGTAAATTGTAAATAATTGTTGAAAATAAAATCATTGTGTCATTCGAAAAAAAACAATTCTGAAGTAGTCACAAATATTAAAATTTTACTTAAAAATATACATCTGCATATAAATGGACAGCCCTACATGTTATTTTATATATTTATAATACATCAATATTTGATTAATTTAATACTTATTATTGTTTACTGTAACTCCTCCTCTTAAATGGCTGCAATAATATTTTTGGACTGCCAAGGGAGATTGATTTCACAAAAATTGTGTCGCATCAAAATACTCAAATGCTCAACTTTATGAAATTTTTACATATCAAACACTAATATTTTTCAGAAAGTAAAGTTATTACATAGAAGTCAGGTCTTCCAATTATTTATGATGAACATTAAACTGCTACCTTCAGTGTGGTTGCATTTTTTCTCTGGGGCATTCTCATGTGTCAGATTAAAAAAACATTTCAAATACTTCAATGTTCATATAAAGAAGTTACATATTCGTTTAAAAAATAAGTTACAACAAATTTCTCATATAAACACTAATACAAATTACAAAACATTTGAATCATTTAATATTCACATATTTTCAATAATTTGCAGAATTACTCCACCCATTAAAATTCATCTTGTTCGTTTTACAAACCTTCATGTTTTGAAACTGCTACTTGCGTCATTCCATCCTCTTGCAGACATTCCCTAAAGTAGTTTTAGTCTACAGGACATTCGGTCCTGTGGACTTAGGGAGCTTGCAGGACCGGACTGGGATTCATAGGACCAAAACATCACGTCACTGACTCAAATTTATTGACATAATGATAATTGGAAAACAGTAATCATAAATGGATAATGAGCAACACAACACTGAATACTAACAAATCACAACACATGTATAGTATTTTATATAAAAATAAATTGGTTAAAAACAAATCAATTTCTAAATTAAAAATAAATTCGTTTATTGTATACTTGTATGCAAATTGCTGTTTAAACAAAAGTTGTCAGATACTGTTCAGGTGTTTTTCCTTCTTTAGCAGGGGCCTTATATAGGCCCCTTTCCCCAAATGGAAGGCCTCTTTCCCAAAATTAACTTCTTTAAAATAGTGCAAATTTCCCAAAATTTAAAGTTAACCTTGGACAAAATCCCCGTTTTCTTCTTTTTGTGTATATTTTACCCCTAAAATTGAAGGACAGACGTTTTCCCCACATTCAGAAAAATAACGCATTACTGATAGTAAATCAATGAAAGTTATTTTTTGTAAACACATATCACATTTATAATTGTAAGGAATCAGTGAAGTACCTTAAACAACAGAACAAATCCTTACTGATTAATAAAAAAGATATCGATAAAATAATTAAACAGACTAAGATTAAAAAGCGCAAAGCAATTCTCGGTGTTACGAAAGTTTCATTGACAATTTATCGGTCGCGAAATTATGTGACAACTCAGAATTTTACTACAAAAGTCAATACACTAGCCACAAGGATAAATAAATCAACGAAAATGCATTATTATGAGTAAATGTTATGGGGGAACTAACTGTTTATACCCCAATTACAACGATCTGAGTAGCAGAACCTGTATTCGTTTAACTGTAAAAACTATCGACATGATATTTACTCTCAAGTTTTTGCTGCGCATGCGCAGGAACATTTTATGAATGTTAACAAGAATACAACGTAATGTTGACTGCTTATATTTCTTTTAAGCTCTCTTTTATTTTCAGATTTTAATTCTTTGAAATAAATACATTTTTGCTCTTTTATAATTTACCGGACATTCGGATTGGCTACATAGCATTTTCAATCGGACCTGTCTTAAAAACATCGGTCACGTCCGACACTTTTGTTTTGAGAATGTCTGATCGTGGCATCGGTGATGCCTTGGTAACTTATTGAACGAAGCCGTTACATCAAAAACACGAAACATTCGCATATCTCTTTGTGAAAACACGAAAAATTGGCGACATTTCCGACAATCTTACTGAACGCCACATGCGTTTATACGTGATTATCTCCCCTGAAAATGAAGCGCTTACGACTTAAAATTTCACGGAAATTTCGGCTTAAAAAACTTTAGGGTCGGCGGGGATCTGCTAGGTAGGTCGGGTTGCCCGAAACACAGAATTTATTTTGTTTGGCCTTAACAACGCGAAATCGTTGAAGAGATTTTCCCAAATAGTTGTTCATATGATAAAACTACCTTCGTAACTTCGGTATCTTAAAAGAGATTTTATTATCGAGCTTTTTTTTAAAGATACATTTTTGCACGTATGTTCAAATGTAATTTTTATGTTAAGTCTATGGGATTTTTAATGGCATCTATAAGTAGTCTTTGTAATCAAATACTAAATAAAATGACTTTTAATAAAATACTTCATTATGAATTCTATCAATGTCGCCAACCCTTTATGGTTTAGAACATATTTTTGATAAAATAACAAACAAGAAACAAGTTGTAAAAAGGAAAAAAAGAACTAGACACAGTCCGGTACTCTTTAACGGACTATACCATTACGATGTAATTTTTATAACACTGATCGAATTACACGACAAGCGAAATATCATTAATGACAATTATATGCTGTAAATGGGCTTTTGTGAAAAAATATACTCAATCATTATCAATAGAAGGGTGGATTGGACACCAATTTAAATATTGACGTCAACAAAACGCTTTAAGGGTTCTGCACATGAAACAATCGACCTTCATAAATTAAGCAAAAATCAAAACATCAGCTTACCATAATTCAATATGTAAAAGCGGCAAACTATATACTACTACCATTTTGTGCTTATTTTAAAATTTTCGGTACAATGCTCTATGTTTTATTCTTACGCAGAATACATGATTATTTCGATTAATTTGTGTGTAACTATATAGCGTTTTGAAAGTAAATTGAGCAATACATTTTAATTAAAAAATGACCATTACATGTATGTCTAACCCACTCACATTTTTAGAGATCTCAAGCGAAGTTTTTACGTTGAGAAGCAAAGAAAGAAGCAAAGTATAAAGTTTGTATATTTCAATGGAAATCGTAACTAATTAATAAAAAAAAATTACCAGTGTGAACAATTTAGTTTTAAGTAGGTATAATGTTGCACATCTTTTCAAGGTTTAATAATATAAATTTTTCAATAACATTATTATACGTAAAATTTGAGTTAAATGTAATAGAAAGATTAAAAATGTTTTAAAATTTCGTTTAAGTTTACAATTATCATATTTATGTATATAGTTAAATTGAACAAAGTGAATAAAAGTATCAAGAGACATGCCTTTCTTGAATTTATACTATTTAACAATTTTGATAGTGAATATCATAAGAAATTATTCGCAATTGAATAAATTTGATAAGATAGGTAACACAGTTGGATAAATAGCAAATGAATTAATAAATACATAAATAAATAATAAATAAATAAATAAATTCATAAATAAATACATACATAAATAAATCTATAAATAAATTAAAAAAAAAATATCGGTTGAATAAAAAAAGACAATTTTACATATCGAAAGGAATTAATTTAAAAGAAAATGCCATGTCGATGTTAAGACGAAGAAATATCTATGGGTGCCCAACACGCGTGTCAACATGGTGCAAAACATTAAACATGCCACATGACACAAGAATACCGGCGAGTTTTTTTGTTTCGTAAATAGTTTACGCAAACATATATTCGTTTAAATTTAATTATTTCAGCTCGATTGAATCGAAAGCCTAAAGCTTATTTGAAACTTTCTCGAGTCCTGGGAGTAGAAACAGTTCTATGTGCCTATGGGGGAGATCAAAAGAACGCTCACACAGTGGGAATTGAACCCATAACCTCCCGGCCTCTAGACTACTAACTACGCCACGGAGTGTTATTGTCAGTTATATTTGCATAGAGGTCGAGAAAAGCAGAGAAATACATGTAATGTTCATGATTAGTTGATATTTGATGTAAGGCTTTATAAATATGGATACACTGTTCTTTCAACATTCGCATTCTTTAATAAATTATTTGCTGGCTTTTAGAATATTTGATGCCTTCCATTTTTAATTGATAGCAAGTGTTGTTTTGCCGCAATAAACATTAAAGTAGTTAACATTTAATGCTATAACTATTTATCACAAAAAACTGTTTATTAACGATTCGATTAGTAAAATAACCATCATATTTAGACCCAACAAAATAAAATTGGTTGCATTTTCGACCGAAAATCGTTGGTGATATTTTTAATCATTATTACCGACCCACCACAACAATTTATGAAGACATATCCATTACAAAATAATGTTCAAGTGCAACCAGTTTCACATATTCATATCGAAACGTCTTGTCGAACCTGGTAATCTAGGGCAGTCGTTAGATTAAACGAACACGTTTCTGTAACGCATCCGAACTTGCCTTTTTACCGCATTCCTTTTCTATGGGTAGCTTTAAGAAATCCCAGGTTTAATAAATCGTTTTTTTAATATTGATATGTATTTATTGTCTCGTATTGTATAGGCGATTGGCTAGATGCCTTAAACAGTATAGCGGATGTTAGCACGCTTTTCTTTTCGGCTTCATTATTCCTAGTTCAAGCGACAAACACCTTCACATAATTATCATGAAATATTCTTATAAACTATAACAGTTTACCTCACGGATTTGACATTATATACAGAAGACGATGTAATTTCGGCAAAATGTTGTTATGCGATTGGTTAATCTTTAACAATTTTGCTTACAAAACAGCTAAACATTTCAGCGTATTAAAATGACATTTGCTCTATCGACAAAAATACATTCAAAAGTTTACATTCAATTTATTTGCATTCATTTGTAAAATGCTAAATTTATGAAGAAAGACATATAAGTGGTTGAGCTTTTGCAACTTAAGAAAGTTGCTTTAAGACAAGAAATAGTTTCGAGATTGGGCATCGTAAGCAGATCTTTTCTTAAATAGTGTTCTTTCGTTTTAGTATAAGAGTTCATAGAAAGTATAATCCAAATGTACGATGCAAACGAATATTTATAAATCAATTATTTGTGATTTAACATTAAAATGCAGCCTGAAGCGTTTTCTCGAGTACTTCGTTAAGGCATGCCGTCAAAGGCTGTCGCACAATGCAAAAGACCCTGAGTTTTCCTCAAATTTGCAAAAATCGCAGTACCGTTATTGACGAATTTTGCAATTTTATAACAACAAATAAATTCATTCGTCCTTATTGGCGGACACACTACACACTTAATATGTAAATGCGTATGCCAATAAAAGTTTCATTTTTCTCTTTTTATGTATACATAACTGAGCGATATTTTATCACCATAAAACACTTTCTTTATCATGAATAAAGCAATTTAATGACAACATTGCGTATATAAGCCCGTTGTGAAGACAGTTATGATCACACTTGATTTTGAAATCGAAGTAAAGGATAATCTTCTACGCCAAAATGAGGACAACTGCTTTGTGTACACTGCTGTTGGTGTTCACTTTTACGCTAGTATTGAGTCCTACTGCTGTCAAGGCTGCTGTTGTGGAAAAAGATGAAGGTATTTATATGCATTGATAATAATTGCTACAATAATTACAGCCAAATTATTAATCAATTACGAGTGACGCTTAGAATCGATTTTCATTGGAGTATTTGTAATAAATTTAAGATGACATATTACAATATATTTTAAGTCGTGTAGCATGAATACGCAAATGCAAACATGCAAAAATGACAATGATTTGATAATACTAAATAATACTGTTAGTCGCGAACGAATCGAATGACGACATTAGTACTTATGTCTGGCTCACACAGATCACTATTGAAATAATTATCCAGCGGAATTATATTTGGAAATTCCACATAAACACAATGGTTTAATGTCCACCAATAAATGTCGCATATATTCAGTTACTTGAATTTATTAATAATTTACGTACGTTTTTCAATTGAGTAATGACTTATATTTTATGACAAAATAAGCTAGAACTGAAGACAATAATACTCACTATACTTCATTACGTGTCATGAACGGCATTTCGTATTCATTGATAAAATAAAATGCCTATTCCATTAAATTTACATAAGCGCTCTTTAATATAAAGGCTAAAATTTACTGGGCCTATGTCGATCAAGACGAACAATTTTGTCGCATCCCGGCTACCTATGAAATAATGAAAAAAAAATATTTGTATGTTAATCTATTTTTGAAATGAGGTTGCATGTAATTTCGAATGTAATTTAAGTATGCCTTTTAATCAACACGCTAGGAGATGCTTCCGAATGTATAATGTTCGACCTCAATAAAACTAAGTAAACTTTGTTAAAATGAATCTTTGTATTAATACAAATATGTACGCATGTTTTGTTTTCACATTTCCTTACTTTTTGAAGTTAACTGGATTGAATTACTATTCTGATGATGAAAATGTTGGTTATATATTGTCAATTATTCTCGATTTAATACAGTTTGGGTTATATATTCACGTTATCCCATCACTTAGTCATCAGCATTGATAGGTATTGGGAAAACTGACACTTCATTTATTTCAACGACTCTTGCGTATGTTAAACACATTTCTAGTTTCAGTAAGAACTTCACCAAAATGCACATCATGGTTTTCACCAGTTAAAATAAGACTATGTACATTCATTTATATGGTGTTATAATTGTTTAATTATTAGGAGCACCATGTAATTGTAAAGGACGGAAAACAGCGGGATCAGATACAAACAATGCCGGTATGCTTTTTTTCATTCAATTAACGGATTAATTGGCATTTAGGCTATACAAAATTGATAAGAAAACATTACGCAAACAACATTCTCTTGAAACACGTTTTTTTAGTAATTAATGTAAGGCCAATGTGTGATTACAACTCAGAACCGTTTTCTGTGTGCACATTTTGTTTTTGTTGTTTACTATTCTTCTTTTTTTTTCAAACTTCGAGAGCTTATCTATTTTTCATTCTGTCTTGCATTTATTCCAACCGTATGCCTTATTGTAATTATTAACATACATCAAATTTACTTTAAAACTGCGCTTTAGCTTGCTTAAAAAATATGTCTTGTCTTCGAATGCTTTTTATATAAGAAACCAATATCGATTTTATTTTTCAAATTTGGAAAACAATCATGGAACTATAACATTTGTTAAATATATATAGTATACTTCAAAAGATTATTGTGTTGTAATTAATTATCATCTTGATACAAAGATATTACAACGATTCAATTACATGCAATATAATAACTTTCTCGTTCTGATTTTAACATATTTTTGATACATACATTAGCGTTCCGTCTTTTCCCTGCAAAACTGCTAACTATTTAGAAGTATGTCTGCACTTGCGAGTATAATAATTCAACATTAAGTAAAACACTAGATGGATGAACATTTGTTTCGAAATATAATTTATTTTAAATGCATATAATCCAAGTATGCTTCTGCCAATTCCGCTACTATTTCTACACATATTGAAAGAGTAATATGTGTGATGTTTTCTTTTAGATGCGAATGGTGTGCGTCTGAATGGAAGACTCTTTAGGTATGTACATGGTATATACTTACTAATTTTAGAGTATGACATAAAGTGCTATATTTTTACAAATCATAAATATATAACTTGTTCTCAAATAAATGGAAACATAAAACATAGTTATTTTAAAATTTCGAATACAATCTAATTTCACAATTGCCCTCTATAATATTAAAAAAAATACGGCCAATTTAACATCAGATCAAAAAATCTTGATGAAAATGAATTAACGTAGTAAAAACCTATTAGTTTTTGGTCTCTAGATTTACAAGGTGTTAATATATTTCAGATAAAAAAGAAAACGTTTGACATTTGACGCACTACACCAACTCGTCAGGACTAATCGACTAATGATTTTATGATTTGCATGTTATTTTAACTTAAAAATAAATATCAGCATCAAAAGCTATTTAGTTTAGTTAAAACTTCTTTATTTAAGTTATATTGTTTAATAAGCATTTAGTTTAAGAGACAATTGAGTCCGTTTCCTGGGACGAACAGATTGGTGTCGGAAGAGGAAATCCAAAAGAACGAATCTTATTCGGAGATCTAGCCGGGGACCTCCTGATCGCTGGGCCCACACAATAAAACATAGCTTAAACGCATGAACATACACTACTGCGATGTTGCACACAAAGAATCGTGACGTACGATACTCAGTAGCTGCAATTCTTTAGTTTCATTATCCCACTACCACAATGACGGAATATTGGTGTAAGATGTTAAAATTTGTTAAATTGAATATAACCATTAAGTTCAAATGTTCGCTCTTGAAAAAAATAATCCCAGATGTAAATAATTAATTTGTATTATACATGAGTAATATTTGCAAAAATATAGCGAATTGGCTGTTTTATACGTACCATATTTAGAATTGCTAATTTGCACTTTTGGTGGAAATACCTTGAACAATCCGAAATGGTATGGATGTGCAGTCAGTTCGTATGCGTGGTGGTTGTGCTTTGACTCTACATGTTGCGTATACGATACGTATTGCACCTGTGTACAGAGTTGAAGAGATACAATTAGAGAATAGCTTTTAATAGTTATAAAAACCGCATTTGATGATAATTAAGGAACAAACCTATAATTGTATCCATATGGTCTTAATAATTAACCATGTAAGACTAGTTTGTTTGACGTATATAGATCATTTTGCTAAAAGAAAGCACTGCACACTTGTCAAAATTTCAAGCGGAAAATTGTGTGTCCTTACCTTTTTCTGTAAATAAATAACGCTTTTATTTTAAGTAACATGCCATACTGTGACAAGTTATTTTAACTCTTCATTCAGAGAATGAATTGACACTAGTCATTACAAATATAAAACATTTTCACCAACAAAATCATGAATGCATTCAACATGGTTGTATGAAGCATCTCACCTGTTATTATTCTTTCCTAACCATGAGATATACATATATATGTATAAGAAACCGCCACCACCACCATCCGTATTTTAGTCAATGCGTTGTATGGTCTTTATTTTGACTACGGGAAGATGAAAGAAACCCGTCTGAGCAGTATTTTATGTTTTCCTTCAAATAGTTTAAGGACGTACGAGGCAGTATAGTTTTGCGCAAATTTGTTTTGACTGTACCAACGGTTGCGCAATAAGTGTATGCTTTTTCAGATGATGGAATAAAAACGCGATGCATAGTCAATAAGTGAATGGTACCAACTAAAAAAGTATTATGAAGTTTGGAAGATTGATAAACAATTTGTAGCCTTTAAATAATACAGTATGATAATAAAACCCCCTTTTTTATCTCGTGTTTGTAACAACAAACAAGAATCTCATTACGGAAAATAGTAAATACTTCCTTATAGCTGAAAATGTTAGTGTCGCAAGTAAGACATGTTTAAAACGGATAGCTTTCTTTCAAATAAAGAAATTTGTCATTACATCATCATATATTTAAAACATGCCATTAAAGTATATGTGTTTAATATAAAATATAATATAAATCGTTATGTACGTTTCATGTTATGCTAAAAAATAAATCAGAAAACTTTAATTTTTCAAACAACGGCTTAAGATATCAATTTTTATGAAGTGTTGTTTGAGATAATTTACTACATATAATATCTGATGAATTTTCCTCCACGACGCTCTGATACTTCTGAACCATGCACGGATGATGATGAACCTTGCCGCTCGTGTATATAATACTTGTATTTTTGTTTTTCGCTTAATTTATTTCTCTCTGACTAACAGTCTGTTCATTTTTGGTACGCAGTTGATTAAAAAAACACAATGATGTACACTAAGGCATTTACAGGCTGGTCAATCGGTAAGCAAATTATTTGAACCGCACCTGCAAAACATTTATCATAGAAACATAACGTCATATTACACGAATGCAATCCAATCTAAATCTTTCTCCCAATATATAAATATAGTGAAATCCTTTTTTACTTTATTTTTGTGACACGCTAAAATTATAAAGACAAGACATGAGATAACGTGTAGCATAGGGGAATCGATAAGGCCCGAATTCTGGAATGGGAAACAACAGACTTTAAAATACAAGTATATAAGTGATTCTCAATAAGATATATTCTATCATT